>NC_057809.1:158761412-158792655 GCF_018294505.1 Triticum aestivum
GGATTTTCTTAAACTTAAGCGAGTACTGGACTACAGCTAAGCCCCCGAGTGGGAGGCTGGCTCACCACTTGGTAGGATTTTGAAAAACTTAGGCGAAACGGGTTCGCAGCTAAGCCCCCGAGTGAGAGGCTTGCTCACCACTCGGTAGGATTTTGAAAAACTTAGGCGAAACAGGTTCGCAGCTAAGCCCCCGAGTGAGAGGCTTGCTCACCACTCGGTAGGATTTTCTTTCAAACTTAGGCGAAATGGATTCACAGCTAAGTCAGGCAAAACGGATTCGCAGCTAAGTCACCCACTGGGGGTTTTCAGATGTAAACAAAAGCAACAACAATTGTGCCAGAGGACAGTAAAGCTCTTGTCTTTGATAAACAAATTACAAAGGTATTTCTTATTACATTTTATTCTAACGAGTACTTAAGTATAAAAGGGGCGGAGCAGCTCCGCGTTCCAAGCCCGTGGCTCATCCTTCTTATGCTCGACACTGTAAAGGTGGTATGCTCCATTGTGGAGCACTCTGGTGACAATGAAGGGACTTTCCCAAGCTGGGGCGAGCTTGAGTGGTTTCTGCTGATCCACTCGAAGAACCAAGTCTCCCTCATGAAAGTCTCGACCCTTCACGTGTTAAGCATGGATCGACGCAAGTCTTGTTGATAAATGGTTGACCGGATCAAGGCCATCTCTCTTTCCTCCTCTAGGAGGTCGACTGCGTCTTTCTGAGCTTGTTCTGCTTCATCTTTAGAGAAGAGCTCAACTCGTGGTGCATTATGAAGCAAGTCACTCGGTAGAACAGCTTCAGCCCCATAGACCAAGAAGAATGGAGTTCGGCAAGTCGACCGATTAGGAGTTGTCGTCAATCCCCAAAGAACTGACGGAAGTTCATCAACCCAGGCACCCGTTGCGTTCTTGAGATCTCACATCAGTCGGGGTTTCAGTCCTTTGAGAATCATGCCATTTGCTCTTTTTGCTTGTCCATTCGACTGGGGATGGGCGACTGAAGCATAGTCAACTCGTGTGCCTTGTGAGGCACAGAAGGTTTTGAACTCATCAGAATCGAAGTTCGATCCGTTGTCAGTGATGATGCTGTGCGGAACCCCATATCTGAAAATCAACTCTCTGATGAAGCTGGCGGCAGTACTAGCTTTAAGATTCTTAATAGGCTTGGCTTCAATCCATTTGGTAAACTTGTCGACTACTACAAGCACATGAGTGAAGCCGCTCCTACCAGTCCTCAGTGGACCAACCATGTCCAATCCCCAAATAGCAAAGGGCCAGACGAGTGGGGTGGTCTTCAGGGCTGATGCAGGTTTGTGTGACATATTGGAGTAGAACTGGCAGCCTTCACATCTGTCGACTATATCATTTGCCATTTCATTTGCTCATGGCCAATAAAATCCAGCTCGGTATGCTTTAGCCACAATGGTCCGAGAGGACGCATGGTGACCACAGGTCCCCGAATGGATGTCGTGGAGGATCACTCGGCCTTCTTCTGGTGTTATGCATTTCTGGCTAACTCCAGTTGCACTTTCTCTAAATAGTTGACCCCTTATTACAGTAAAGGCCTTGGATCGACGGACGATCTGTCGAGCCTCTTCTTCATCCTCTGGGAGCTCTTTCCTAAGGATATATGCAATGTATGGCACTGTCTAGTTGGGAGTGATGACCAACACCTCCATGATTAAGTCGACCACGGCTAGGACCTCGACTTCAGTCGGATCTGTGGCACTCCTAGGCTGCGGGGGCTCTTCAGCGAAGGGATCTTCTTGAACTGAAGGTGCATGAATGTGCTCCAGGAACACGTTGCTGGGAATAGCTTCTCTCTTGGAGCCTATCTTTGCTAAATCATCTGCTGCTTGATTTTTCAGTCGGGGTACATGATGGAGCTATAACCCCTCAAACTTCTTTTCCAACTTCCTCACCGTGTTGCAGTAACCAGTCATGGCTGGGCTCCTGACATCCCATTCCTTCATCACCTGATTAACTACCAAATCTGAGTCGCCATAGACCATGAGGCGATGGACACCGAGTGAAATGGCCATACGTAACCCATACAAGAGTGCTTCATATTCTGCTTCGTTATTGGAGGAACCAAAGTGAATCTGGAGGACATATCTGAGCTTGTCTCCTTGGGGGGATACCAATACCACCCCAGCACCGGAACCATTCAGCATCTTGGAACCATCAAAGAACATGGTCCAGTGCTCCGAGTGAACTTGAGTCGGCAGTTGATGTTCAATCCACTCGGTGAGGAAATCTGCTATTGCGTGGGACTTGATAGCTTTCTTTGCCTCGAACTTGATATCTAAGGGAAGGAGTTCAATCGCCCACTTTGCCACTCGACCAGTTGCATCTCTATTGTTCAGAATCTCTGATAATGGAGCGTCGCTGATGACTGTAATGGAGTGATCAGAGAAGTAATGTGCAACCTTCTTCGTGGTCATATAAATCCCATAAACAAGCTTCTGATAATGTGGATATCTTTGCTTTGATGGAGTCAAAACTTCAGAAACATAGTATACTGGGCGCTGAACTTTGTAAGCTTTTCCTTCTTCTTCCTGCTCGACCGTAAGTACTGTACTGACGACTTGTCCAGTGGCTGCAATGTAAAGCAGTAAAGGCTCTTTGCTGATTGGAGCAACAAGCACCGGCTGGGTGGAAAGCAGGGCTTTGAGCTCTGCAAATGTTGCGTCAGCTTCAGGAGTCCACTCGAACTTATCTGACTTCTTCATCAGTCGGTAAAGAGGCAGTGCCTTTTCACTGAGGCGAGAAATGAATCGAATTAGGGCGGCCAAACAACCAGTAAGCTTCTGGACATCATGCACACACACAGGACATTTCATCCGTAGTATGGCACCCACTTTCTCTGGGTTAGCGTCGATCCCTCGTTTGGAAACGAGAAAACTGAGTAATTTTCCGCCTGGAACTCCAAACGTGCACTTTGTTGGATTAAGCTTGATATCATACCTTCTGAGGTTGGTAAAGGTTTCAGCAAGGTCAGCCAGTAGGTCGGAACCTTTTCGTTACTTGACCACAATGTCATCCATGTATGCTTCCACATTCCGACTGATTTGAGTTAGCAGACACTTCTGGATCATCCTCATGAATGTGGCTCCGGCATTCTTCAAACCGAATGGCATAGTGACATAATAGAAGCACCCAAATGAGGTGATGAAAGCTGTTTTTATCTCATCGGGTCCGTATAGACGGATCTGATGATACCTGGAATAAGCGTCCAAAAAGGACAAACGCTCACATCCCGCAGTCGAGTCGACTATTTGGTCGATGCGAGGGAGAGGAAAGTGATCTTTCAGGAAGGCCCGATTGATATGTTTAAAGTCGATGCACATGCGAAGTTAGTCGTCCTTCTTAGGGACCATGACAACATTAGCTAACCACTCGGAGTGGTAAATCTCTCGGATAAACTCAGCTTCTAGAACTCGAGCCACTTCTTCACTGATTGCCTTCCTCTTCTGTACAGTGGACCGTCGAAGATGTTCCTTAATCGGTTTCACCTTTGGGTCGACTCACAAACGATGCTCAGCCAGTCCCCTGGGAACACCTGGCATGTCAGAAGGTTTCCATGCAAAGATGTCCCAGTTCTCACGGAGGAACTGGATGAGCGCTTCTTCCTATTTAGAGTCGAGTGTTGTTGAAATGTGAGTCGGAACAGCATTGGGATCCGTTGGATGAATATGAATCAGCTTCGTTTCACCAGTCGACTGGAATGCTGAATCAGTGGCAGGCTTCTTAGCTCGCAACAAATCACTCGGATCTGCATTTTTTGATACTTCTGCAACTCCACTACCGCCATCTGTGCATCAGCGATCTTTGAGCCCTTCTGGAAGCACTCTTCTGCCTTCTTTTGACCGCCAGTGATAGTGATCACCCCTTTAGGACCAGGCATCTTCAATTTTAGGTACACGTAACATGGTCGAGCCATAAAACATGCATAAGCTGGCCTG
Source organism: Triticum aestivum (assembly GCF_018294505.1). Lineage (NCBI taxonomy): Eukaryota > Viridiplantae > Streptophyta > Magnoliopsida > Poales > Poaceae > Triticum > Triticum aestivum. Next base: position 158,765,372 of record NC_057809.1, read on the forward strand.
CCTAGAATAGCGTGATAAGCACTCTGGAAATCCACAACTTTAAATGTCAACTTTTCTTTGCGGTAATTCTTGGAATCACCGAACACTACATCGAGAGCGATCTGGCCGAGTGATGCAGCATTCTTGCCAGGAATGACCCCATGGAAACTCATATTACTTTCACTGAGTTTAGACATCGTATTGCCCATTCCTTTCAACGTCTCTGCATATAGTATATTTAGACCACTGCCACCATCCATCAGAACCTTAGTCAACCGAGTGCCTTCGACTACTCGGTCGACCACCAGCGCTTGCCTCCCGGGGGTGGCTATGTGCGCTGGGTGATCGGACTGGTCGAATGTAATGGCAGTCTGAGACCACTTCAAATAACTGGGTGTCACCGGAGCGACCATGTTCACTTCTCTGTTGATGACTTTCAGTCGACTCTTACTCTCAACGTCAGCTAAAATCATCAGAGTGGAATTGACGTGGGGGTAACCATCATCGTCCTCCTCCTCATCCTCAACTTTGTCTACTTCCTTCTCCTTTTCCTTAGGCTGTTTCTCTCGGAATTGCTGGATTAGGAGTCGACACTATCGAGTGGTATGCTTTGGGTAAATGAGATTACCCTCTTCATCTTTCTTGGTGTGAATGTGGCATGGTAAATCCAGCACATCATTTCCATCTTGATCTTTTACTTTCTAGGGGTTCCACGGCCCTTTGGGTTTCCAATTGAACTTCCCTTGAGTCACGGCCAAAGCTTCTCCAGGAGCAGCTGGCTCGGCTTTGCGCTTCTGCTTCCGACTGGAGTTCCCCCCTCCGGTTTCGTGGGCGACCGTTTTGTGCTTTCCACTCCGGAGTCGGTCTTCTTCTTCACCATTGGCGTACTTGGTGGCAATCTCCATCATCCGAGTCAGAGTCATATCTCCTGTTCGACCGAATTTCAGATTCAACTCCCGATACTTAATGCCTTCTTTAAAGGCACAAATTGCTTGGTGATCTGACACATTGTCCACTGTGTGGTGCTATGTGATCCATCTCTGGATATAATCTCTCAAAGTTTCATTCAGTTTCTGAACACAACACTGTAACTTTGTCAACCCTGCTGGCCGCTTGCAAGTACCTTCAAATGTTCTGACAAATACTCGAGCAAGATCTTCCCAAGTACAAATACTACCAGGAGCTAACTGATTCAGCCACGCCTTGGTCGAGCCCTCTAACATCAAAGGAAGGTGCTTCATGGCCACTTCATCGTTGCCTCCACCGATCTATACAGCCACTCGGTAATCCTCAAGCCAAGTGTCAGGCTTGGTGTAACGCCCTCGATGCGGCTATATCTCCCACGTGTCGAAGCACGACTTAGAGGCATAACCGCATTGAAAGCAATGTCGCAAGTGAGGTAATCTTCACACAACCCATGTAATACATAAGGGAAAGAGATACATAGCTGGCTTACAATCGCCACTTCACACAATTACATGAATAAAGCATTACATCATCCAGATACAATCAAGGTCCGACTACGGAACCAAAATAAAAGAAGAACCCCAAATGCGACAAAGGTCCCCGATCGACCCCAACTGGGCTCCACTACTGATCAACTAGAACGGAACAACACAAAGGACAAGATCTTCATCGAGCTCCTCCTGAGCTTGGTTGCGTCACCTGCTCGGTAACATAGGCACTTGCAAACTGGTTTTGGAAGTATCTGTGAGCCACGGGGACTCAGCAATCTCGCACCCGCGAGATCAAGACTATTTAAGCTTATAGGAAGGATGGAGTAATGAGGTGGAGCTGCAGCTAGCGACTAGCATATATGGTGGCTACAATCGCAAAAGAGAGCGAGAAGAGAGGGCAAAGCACGGTCGATAAAAGTATGATCAAGAAGTGATCCTATAGCAACCTACGTCAAGCATAACTCCAACACCGTGTTCACTTCCCGGACTCCGCCGGAAAGAGACCATCACGGTTACACACGCGGTTGATGTATTTTAATTAAGGTCAACTTCGGGTTTTCTACAACCGGACGTTAACAAATTCCCATCTACCCATAACCGCGGGCACGGCTTTCGAAAGTTCAATCCCTGCAGGGGAGTCCCAACTTAGCCCATGACAAGCTCTCACGGTCAACGGAGGAATAGACCTCCACCCGAGACACTCCGATCAGACTCGGTATCCCGGTACAACAAGACATTTCGACAGGGTAAAACTAAACCAGCAACACCGCCCGAATGTGCCGACAAATCCCGATAGGAGCTGCACATATCTCTTTCTCAGGGCACACTCAGATGAGACTAGCTACGAGTAAAACCAACCCTCAAGTTTCCCCGAGGTGGCCCCGCAGGCAGCTCAGTTCGGACCAACACTCAGAGGAGCACTGGCCCGGGGGGGTTAGAATAAAGATGACCCTTGAGTCTGCAGAACCCAAGGGAAGGTGGTAGGTTGTTAGTGCAAATGGTAAAACCAATGTTGGGCATTGCTGGAAGAGCTTTACTTAAGGCGAACTGTCAAGGGGTTCCCATTATAGCCCAACCGCGTAAGGGACGCAAAATCCGGGAACATAACACCAATATGACGGAAACTAGGGCGGCAAGAGTGGAACAAAACACCAGGCATAAGGCCGAGCCTTCCACCCTTTACCAAGTATATAGATGCATTAATTAAATAAGATATATTGTGATATCCCAACAAGTAAACATGTTCCAACAAGGAACAACACCTCCATGTTCCAACAAGGAACAAACTTCAATCTTCACCTGCAACTAACAACGCTATAAGAGGGGCTGAGCAAAGCGGTAACATAGCCAATCAACGGTTTGCTAGGACATGGTGGGTTAGAGGTTTGACATGGCAATTTGGGAGGCTGACAAGCAAATGGTAGGCATCGTAGCATTGGCATAGCAAGAGCGAGCAAACTAGCATAGCAAAGATAGTAATGATTTCGAGGGTATGATCATCTTGCCTGAAATCCCGCAAGGAAGAAGAACGAATCCAAGAAGAAGACAAACGGCCGTAGACGAACGAATCCTCACAACTCCGGAACGAAACCGAAGCTAACGTGAGAAGCAACCCGGAAAGAAACAAACAACATAGTAAACACACAAGCATAAACAAGTCATGATGCACAAACAAGTATGATGCATGTCCGGTTTAATGAGGCATGGCATGGCAATATGCACAACCAACACTACAAGTTAAGTGGAGCTCAATATGCAACGAGTTGCATATTGACAAAACACCACATCAATTATTTAGTTCTCTCTCGGTTATGTACCCAACAATATTAAATGTTCTTAAACATGGCAAGAGGGTGAAGCATAATTAAACTACCTAGCTAGGCAATTTTAAATGAGGCCGGAAACAACAAACAATAATTCCGGAAAGACCCCATATGCATTTAGCAATTTAATGCAACAACAAGTTTAAACATTTTAAATGTTGTTATCATGATGCGGATGACATATGCAAGCATTATGTAATTTTATGAAAATGTTGACATGAGCATGTTATGAAGCATTTGGTCACCATGGCGGAACGAAAGGGGTGCCACGGCAACGATAACGAAAATGGTGCCACGGCAACAATAACGAAGATGGTGCCACGGCAACATTCCGATGATCCGATAACTCATTGAGATACCGGTGCAAAAGAGCAAGTGTGCGGATGTGCGAAACATGCAGAAGATGGTGGGGTGATCCCGTCTACCGGGTTCCCACGGGACAGTGGCATGGAAACGAGTGACAAACGGACACGATGCAAAACGGGCATCTCATACAACATGCATTCGGTCCACGGTGGTCGTTTCGGGTTATACCTTCGAAGCGTTCAAACGAGACGGTTCGCATTCGGAGCGGTGTAGAGGAAGTAGGCGTTCACGGGCCGTAGTGGAGGTAGTGGTACACGTTCGTTTTCAGAGAGGTACTTGACGAATCCAACATCTTCGGGGCGACGGTAGTGGTTCACGGACGTCGTGGAAGTAGTTGTTCTTGCAGCAGTCGTGGAAGTAGACGTTCACGTTTGGAGAGGAACTTGTCGCAACCAAGTCCTTCGGGGCTCGTCGGTAGTGGTACTTGGCGAAATGCACGTCGACGGTAGTCGTTCTAGGCAGGAAACAGTAGTTGTACACGGGTCTTCGGCGTCGAGGTACTTGGCGTTCCAAAACAGAGCAACACCAAAAGGCCTAGGGTCTTGGCGATGTAGATGAACACGAGGTCCTGCCCGGGGCTGGTCTTGGCCTTGGCGTTCCTGGTCGATGAGGGCGAGAGGAGGCGCATCCTCCTCCCTGCTCGAACAAGGCAGAGGCGGGGCATGGGGCTGCTCCTGCAAAGGGGCGACGGGAGCCGGACGGTGGCGCTCGGGGATGGCTGAGGCGGAACCAGATGGCGAGGCGGCAAGCTTGGCGCGGGCGACCATGGACGGTCGACGATGCGGCCGCCGGCAACGGCTCCGAAGGCCGTCGTGGTGGAGCGGAGGGAGGCGAGGCGAAGAAGCAGTGCGCGGGGGCTCTGCTCCCTGGTGGTTGGGGCGGATCCAGGTGGAGGCGACCCGGAACAGGGCGCGGCGGCCATGGGAGCTCCAAGGAGGGCGGTGGCTGGTCGTGGTCGCCGGCGATGGAGGCGGAGCAAAGGACGGGTGAAGCAGAGGAGCCGATGGCGGACGCGGGAGGCCGGGCGCGGCGCCATGGGGAGGCGACGACGCGGAGGAGGGAAGGCTGCAGGGGCAACGACGGAGGTCCTGGCACGGCCGCAGGCGACGGAGGAGGGAAGGCGTCGCGGCGGAGAGGATGGGAGACGAGGCAGGGGCGCCGGAGTTGGCCTCCAGTGGCGGCGCGGGAGAAGGAAGGGCGAGGAGGAGGCCGCAGGGAGATGGGGATCGAGGGGAGCGGCCGCGGTAGCGAGGGAGGTCGAGGCTGCGCGTGGGGATCGGGCACGGGGAGCGATGGGGCGCAGAGGTGGGAGATGGAGGCGCTGCGGGAGGGAGATGGGATCGGGAGAAGGGTGCGGCTAGCGTTAGAAGGCAGGGGCCTGCTGGGCCTTGGGCTGCAGAGGGAGCAGGCTTGGCCTGGCTGCTGGGCTGCAGGGCTCCTTCTCTCTCCCTATCTCTAATTCTCTTATCAAAACAGAAAATAAAGAGAAAGAAAAAGGGAAGAAAAGAAAGGTTAGAGAAAGAGTTGGGCACGGGGATAATTTTCCCGGACTCGCAAAAATGCGCTTGTCCCAAGAAAAATGGAGTGGGCAAGATTGCAAGAATTAAATTCAAAGTCATTCGAATTTAATTCAAATGGTTTGAACAAGGACTAGGATTTAGAAGTGTCCAAAAATGTTCGGATTTTTGGTGGAGCTCCGGAAAATGATGAAATAATTTATGGGCAGAGTTGGAGACCAAGAATTAAGATAATAAAGGCATTGGGATATTTTGCAAGTGTGTTAAGGTGATTCCAAAACAATGGAATATTTAATATAGCTCCCTAATATTGGAGGATATGTTATAAAGAGAAGTCACCCTTCCCTCGATTTAAATAGATCACAAGATCTATGCAATTTATTTAGAAGAGTTTTAAAAAAATGACATGATGGCATGATGCAATGCAAATGATGCAACAAACAAAACAAATCACACGACGAAACTCGGAGTAGCTGGAAGTCTTCTGGAGCGTCGGTCTCGGGGCGTTACAACACTCCACCACTACAAGAGGATCTCGTCCCGAGATCTAGAATGGCACCGGAGGGAAACGGAAGAGGAAGAGAGGAGGTAAAACTAAGTTGCTTCTTCGACCAATGAGTGAAACCAAAGAACCTTGAGAGGTTGAAAAGTTGAAAGAAAGGACATAACAGAGTTGAACACAATTGAGAGCACTGCGGTAGAAAAATAGAAACAAGGAACATTACAAGAACTTGAAGGTTGCAAAGACATGAATCAAGAGTTTAATGGACAAGATAGAATTCGAAACCACTCCGGTTAAAACAAGATGAGAGGGGAAGAATTCGGGCAGTACTCCGGTTGAACATGGAAAGAATAGAACATGAACTTGAGAAGATGGGATGTTACTTGATGAAATCAACAACACACTGCCTCCGGAACTATTGAAAGAATGACACAATGGGTAAGAAGGATTTCAGACAGCTCTCCAGTTGAGAAAGGAGGGAAAAACTTGATAAGATTAGAGAACTCGAATGAAAACACGACACTCCGGTTAAATGGATAAGCAAGAAAAAAAAAACACGATCCTCACGAATCGAGATGGTGAGTGAAAAGAGCAACGTCACAATGTCTCCGGAAGAAAGAATAGAAGATAGGTCATTGGAATAACAGAATGGAGGGGGAAATGGCAACTTCTGCCACAATTGAGCTTGGAAAGCACTCTTCCAAGAAGGTTACAACGGGGTTGTTGGGAAAAAACAACAACGAAACGAATAAGCTTGTAGTGGGCTTATGGAAAACATCTCAAAATTATGAGGTGACAACCGGCCACTAACAAAAACGATTGCTAGCTTGAGATCAACGAAGAGATGAAAACTTCTTCCACCAAGATGATAAAGAGATAACTTGGATCATTGGCAAGCACCACAAATAGCAACATTCCCAATGGAAGGCTTTTAGGTGAAATATGACACAAGGTAACTCCAACAACGAGGTTGATGGATTTAAAAATAACTCATTCTTAACAACATGTGAATCATGGAACATGAACTCAAATTATCGAGAATGACATACTACCACCTCCGATAATATGGTAGAAAGAAATTGCACTCCGGATTACAATATGAAGAAAGCTTGAGCTCCCTAGCAATGAATCTTGATGAAAACTTTGAGAAGGAATTAAATCCTTGATGAATCGTCATGTAGAACCTCCATGAAGAACTCCGGTAAACAAAAGGAATGAAAAGAAAGAGAAATTGAAAACACAAGGTGAATCCTTGCAATGATTTAGATGGATCTCCGTGATAATTAGAGCTTGGAACTCCGGGAAAAAGAGAAGATGAAACAAATGAAACCGAAAATTTTAAGGGCCTCCGGAATAAAGAATTAATCACTTGGATGAACAAGAATAAGAATTATGTTATGCTTATCCTTCACCAATTAAATTGATGACAATCAACGGATTTGGCATACTACTTATTCTCGTAGAAAGGATTAAAAGAGATATAGCGTAAACTTGAGAAGGTCTTCAACGAACCACCGGTAGGATTGGAACAACAAATGAATTGATATGATGAACAAGGAAGAGAGATCTTGAAAGAACCACCGTAAGAATTGAAAATGATCGAAGTAGGGGTGCATCACCGGTAAGAATTAGCAAATGAACGAAGGTGCTTGAGACAAACTAGATACATGAGAACAAAGAGATCAAGAACTGATTAGAGGATATTCGATAGATGCACCGGCAAGATAGGAGAATGATAACTGACGGCTGAGAATGAATAAACCTGAATTGATGGACTCCGGATGACAAACTGAGAAGACTCTTGAATATCTCCTGATAGGTGAAAAAGATTCTCACAATCGAAAACAATTATGAGAGGATGGCAGCAAGCTAGCACCATGAATCTTGAAGAGAATAGAGCAAGATTGAGAGAAAAAAAATCTTCTTCGGTCTTCAAATGTTGGGAATGACGATGAGAAACACCACCAAATTGTTGAGATCTCCGGGATCAAAATTGGAAAGGTTGAACCAACGATGAAAGAATTTGAAAGATCAAGGAGAAAGGCATTTGACTGATGATAACTCATTCTTACGTCAAACTTGGAAAAGAATTTAGGATATCTCCGGGAGAATTAGAAGAGTCAGGTAAGATCCTGGGAAAAGACCTGTGGGTTAGGGCCCACTCAAAAGAAACACCATTGAAACGATTTAAAAGAGATGTTGCACCGGTTGAATAAAAAGGCTCGAATGATATAACATCCTCGAAATAGCTTGAATGAAAGAAGAGTGGATACACGAATCTTCGAGATATCTTGAGCACTCCGGAACAATTGAATAGCGGGAAGTGAATTATTATGAGGTGCACCGGTATGAGAAGGCATTTGAAAAGAGAGAAGGGTATGATCAACAAAACTTGAATTTGTTCCCCTGGAGAAGAAAGAGAAAGAATAATGATGAACTAGAAGCTCCATTAGTATCTTCATGAGAATCACCGAATAATAACATTGAAGGAAAAGAATGGAGAGACTTCACAGCAATAAGATGGATACTTGATCAATAATTCTGAATCCTTCAAGAAAACAAGGGTGGGAGGGTGGGAAAACACCGTTGAGAAGAAATGATAAATGATCTTGCAAATGTTGAAGTGATCGGATCCACTTGAGGATGAGCACACCGGTTAAAAAGGATTGACAGCACAATCTCGATGATCAAGAAGGATTAGTATTCACATAGCAATATGAGAACACCATTTAGGAAAGGTATGGATTCAACATTTGACTTCGAAGCAACTCGAATACCACAACTCAAAACAAAACAAAGGATTGGCTTGCAAAATAAGCCGGAACAAACATATGATAGAGATTTCGTCCGAAGTTTTCGTGGTGGGGCCTACACGGGCTCGATCGTACAGCACCATCATGTACAAGGCAGTGCACATGACATACGAAGCGTCCCCGAGTCGGCATAGCCAAGGACTCTTTAAGACACAACGAGACCACTGTAAAACCAACCGTGAATAGGCGGACCACTAGACGTCGAACCCCAATTTCATATCATACATCCGTCGGAAAGATATCCTAAGAGCTACTTGAATTCCCACCTATGAAACTCCCGAAATTTTTCGGTTATGCAATCAGGTGTTGGGGATACAGGGGAAGCATAATATCTCACCCAAACTAACAAATCCTACATCCAGCTGTATCCATCCTTCAACACATAACCAAGAAACCTTCGGAAATCATCTACCTCAACCTTCGAAAAGCATCCGTTATACAAGTAATGGCAATACTCCCGTACTCACCTCAGTACTGGGTTATCGGGGTTATCTCACCAACAACTGCATAAAAGAGATTTTCGATGTCGGCGTACTAAACTCAGGTATTCCAGAACTGCAACGATAAAATTATGACGACAACACCTCAGAGCTCAACTCCCCGGGACACTTCCACTAAACCCCTGACAGGAGGCACCAAGACAATGTTCTCATCATAAAACCATCGGAACGATTCCAAGATACCCGCGTGATCCTAAAAAAAATTTAGTGAAATTCGAGAAGAGAAGAGTCAAAACTCTATGTCAGGATGCCTCGCAAGAGTGACGAAGGGACTGAGGAGTAAAAAGAATTCCTAAACTCTCCGATATATAATTCCTAAATGACTCAAAACATTTTTCTAGACACAACTCGGCCGCTAAAAACGATCAAGCAATGGGGCTCCTAAGGTCGGGGAAGGCTCTGATACCAACTTGTAACGCCCTCGATGCGGCTATATCTCCCACGTGTCGAAGCACGACTTAGAGGCATAACCGCATTGAAAGCAATGTCGCAAGTGAGGTAATCTTCACACAACCCATGTAATACATAAGGGAAAGAGATACATAGCTGGCTTACAATCGCCACTTCACACAATTACATGAATAAAGCATTACATCATCCAGATACAATCAAGGTCCGACTACGGAACCAAAATAAAAGAAGAACCCCAAATGCGACAAAGGTCCCCGATCGACCCCAACTGGGCTCCACTACTGATCAACTAGAACGGAACAACACAAAGGACAAGATCTTCATCGAGATCCTCCTGAGCTTGGTTGCGTCACCTGCTCGGTAACATAGGCACCTGCAAACTGGTTTTGGAAGTATCTGTGAGCCACGGGGACTCAGCAATCTCGCACCCGCGAGATCAAGACTATTTAAGCTTATAGGAAGGATGGAGTAATGAGGTGGAGCTGTAGCTAGCGACTAGCATATATGGTGGCTACAATCGCAAAAGAGAGCGAGAAGAGAGGGCAAAGCACGGTCGATAAAAGTATGATCAAGAAGTGATCCTATAGCAACCTACGTCAAGCATAACTCCAACACCGTGTTCACTTCCCGGACTCCGCCGGAAAGAGACCATCACGGTTACACACGCGGTTGATGTATTTTAATTAAGGTCAACTTCGGGTTTTCTACAACCGGACGTTAACAAATTCCCATCTACCCATAACCGCGGGCATGGCTTTCGAAAGTTCAATCCCTGCAGGGGAGTCCCAACTTAGCCCATGACAAGCTCTCACGGTCAACGGAGGAATAGACCTCCACCCGAGACACTCCGATCAGACTCGGTATCCCGGTACAACAAGACATTTCGACAGGGTAAAACTAAACCAGCAACACCGCCCGAATGTGCCGACAAATCCCGATAGGAGCTGCACATATCTCTTTCTCAGGGCACACTCAGATGAGACTAGCTACGAGTAAAACCAACCCTCAAGTTTCCCCGAGGTGGCCCCGCAGGCAGCTCAGTTCGGACCAACACTCAGAGGAGCACTGGCCCGGGGGGGTTAGAATAAAGATGACCCTTGAGTCTGCAGAACCCAAGGGAAGGTGGTAGGTTGTTAGTGCAAATGGTAAAACCAATGTTGGGCATTGCTGGAAGAGCTTTACTTAAGGCGAACTGTCAAGGGGTTCCCATTATAGCCCAACCGCGTAAGGGACGCAAAATCCGGGAACATAACACCGATATGATGGAAACTAGGGCGGCAAGAGTGGAACAAAACACCAGGCATAAGGCTGAGCCTTCCACCCTTTACCAAGTATATAGATGCATTAATTAAATAAGATATATTGTGATATCCCAACAAGTAAACATGTTCCAACAAGGAACAACACCTCCATGTTCCAACAAGGAACAAACTTCAATCTTCACCTGCAACTAACAACGCTATAAGAGGGGCTGAGCAAAGCGGTAACATAGCCAATCAACGGTTTGCTAGGACATGGTGGGTTAGAGGTTTGACATGGCAATTTGGGAGGCTGACAAGCAAATGGTAGGCATCGTAGCATTGGCATAGCAAGAGCGAGCAAACTAGCATAGCAAAGATAGTAATGATTTCGAGGGTATGATCATCTTGCCTGAAATCCCGCAAGGAAGAAGAACGAATCCAAGAAGAAGACAAACGGCCGTAGACGAACGAATCCTCACAACTCCGGAACGAAACCGAAGCTAACGTGAGAAGCAACCCGGAAAGAAACAAACAACATAGTAAACACACAAGCATAAACAAGTCATGATGCACAAACAAGTATGATGCATGTCCGGTTTAATGAGGCATGGCATGGCAATATGCACAACCAACACTACAAGTTAAGTGGAGCTCAATATGCAACGAGTTGCATATTGACAAAACACCACATCAATTATTTAGTTCTCTCTCGGTTATGTACCCAACAATATTAAATGTTCTTAAACATGGCAAGAGGGTGAAGCATAATTAAACTACCTAGCTAGGCAATTTTAAATGAGGCCGGAAACAACAAACAATAATTCCGGAAAGACCCCATATGCATTTAGCAATTTAATGCAACAACAAGTTTAAACATTTTAAATGTTGTTATCATGATGCGGATGACATATGCAAGCATTATGCAATTTTATGAAAATGTTGACATGAGCATGTTATGAAGCATTTGGTCACCATGGCGGAACGAAAGGGGTGCCACGGCAACGATAACGAAAATGGTGCCACGGCAACGATAACGAAGATGGTGCCACGGCAACATTCCGATGATCCGATAACTCATTGAGATACCGGTGCAAAAGAGCAAGTGTGCGGATGTGCGAAACATGCAGAAGATGGTGGGGTGATCCCGTCTACCGGGTTCCCACGGGACAGTGGCATGGAAACGAGTGACAAACGGACACGATGCAAAACGGGCATCTCATACAACATGCATTCGGTCCACGGTGGTCGTTTCGGGTTATACCTTCGAAGCGTTCAAACGAGACGGTTCGCATTCGGAGCGGTGTAGAGGAAGTAGGCGTTCACGGGCCGTAGTGGAGGTAGTGGTACACGTTCGTTTTCGGAGAGGTACTTGACGAATCCAACATCTTCGGGGCGACGGTAGTGGTTCACGGACGTCGTGGAAGTAGTTGTTCTTGCAGCAGTCGTGGAAGTAGACGTTCACGTTTGGAGAGGAACTTGTCGCAACCAAGTCCTTCGGGGCTCGTCGGTAGTGGTACTTGGCGAATTGCACGTCGACGGTAGTCGTTCTAGGCAGGAAACAGTAGTTGTACACGGGTCTTCGGCGTCGAGGTACTTGGCGTTCCAAAACAGAGCAACACCAAAAGGCCTAGGGTCTTGGCGATGTAGATGAACACGAGGTCCTGCCCGGGGCTGGTCTTGGCCTTGGCGTTCCTGGTCGATGAGGGCGAGCGGAGGCGCATCCTCCTCCCTGCTCGAACAAGGCAGAGGCGGGGCATGGTGCTGCTCCTGCAAAGGGGCGATGGGAGCCGGACGGTGGCGCTCGGGGATGGCTGAGGAGGAACCAGATGGCGAGGCGGCAAGCTTGGCGCGGGCGACCATGGACGGGCGACGATGCGGCCGCCGGCAACGGCTCCGAAGGCCGGCGTGGTGGAGCGGAGGGAGGCGAGGCGAAGAAGCAGCGCGCGGGGGCTCTGCTCCCTGGTGGTTGGGGCGGATCCAGGTGGAGGCGACCCGGAACAAGGCGCGGCGGCCATGGGAGCTCCAAGGAGGGCGGTGGCTGGTCGTGGTCGCCGGCGATGGAGGCGGAGCAAAGGACGGGTGAAGCAGAGGAGCCGATGGCGGACGCGGGAGGCCGGGCGCGGCGCCATGGGGAGGCGACGACGCGGAGGAGGGAAGGCTGCAGGGGCAACGACGGAGGTCCTGGCACGGCCGCAGGCGACGGAGGAGGGAAGGCGTCGCGGCGGAGAGGATGGGAGACGAGGCAGGGGCGCCGGAGTTGGCCTCCAGTGGCGGCGCGGGAGAAGGAAGGGCGAGGAGGAGGCCGCAGGGAGATGGGGATCGAGGGGAGCGGCCGCGGTAGCGAGGGAGGTCGAGGCTGCGCGTGGGGATCGGGCACGGGGAGCGATGGGGCGCAGAGGTGGGAGATGGAGGCGCTGCGGGAGGGAGATGGGATCGGGAGAAGGGTGCGGCTAGGGTTAGAAGGCAGGGGCCGGCTGGGCCTTGGGCTGCAGAGGGAGCAGGCTTGGCCTGGCTGCTGGGCTGCAGGGCTCCTTCTCTCTCTCTATCTCTAATTCTCTTATCAAAACAGAAAATAAAGAGAAAGAAAAAGGGAAGAAAAGAAAGGTTAGAGAAAGAGTTGGGCACGGGGATAATTTTCCCGGACTCGCAAAAATGCGCTTGTCCCAAGAAAAATGGAGTGGGCAAGATTGCAAGAATTAAATTCAAAGTCATTCGAATTTAATTCAAATGGTTTGAACAAGGACTAGGATTTAGAAGTGTCCAAAAATGTTCGGATTTTTGGTGGAGCTCCGGAAAATGATGAAATAATTTATGGGCAGAGTTGGAGACCAAGAATTAAGATAATAAAGGCATTGGGATATTTTGCAAGTGTGTTAAGGTGATTCCAAAACAATGGAATATTTAATATAGCTCCCTAATATTGGAGGATATGTTATAAAGAGAAGTCACCCTTCCCTCGATTTAAATAGATCACAAGATCTATGCAATTTATTTAGAAGAGTTTTAAAAAAAATGACATGATGGCATGATGCAATGCAAATGATGCAACAAACAAAACAAATCACACGACGAAACTCGGAGTAGCTGGAAGTCTTCTGGAGCGTCGGTCTCGGGGCGTTACACTTGGACTCACCAGTGAACTTATTGACTCCAGCCGCCAACCTGAAGTTGGGAGGAAACACTGCGGCCCTGATGGCTCTGCTGAAGTACTCTGGGCCTGAGACATGCACTCTGCTGTTGGTTGGAAAATCTCTGTCAGGGCCTTCTCTGTGAGCTCTGTTTCTGTCGACCAGACCCTGGACGAGAATAGATCTCGCATCAAAGCCCGGTTCCCTAGGGTCGACTGGAATCCTTCGCCCGCCACTGTGAGGGCGCCTATCATCCTGCTGCCGGCGCATGTATGATCCACTCCTCGGGGGAGGCGTGGGCACTCGACGACAATCATCATGATCGAGTCGGTGATCATACTTCTCACGGGTTCTGTATTGATCTCGTCGGTCTCCACGTCCCTCACGCCTCGGGGGCGATCTTGGGCTGTGAGCTGACTGGACTGTGTCTGCAACCACGGATCTGCTGTGAATCCTATTCCACGACTGAGATACTACTATATTCTTCTCTCCCGCGGCTCGGAGCAAGGCCCGGATCTGCACCAAACCTCGGCCAGCTTCTGATTGGGAAGGTTGAATTGACTCCGCTATTCGGGCCGCAACTACGAGATTCTGGATTGGAGTTCGGTATACCTGAGTAAGAGGTGGGAAAAGTTGACGTCGACTGGATTCGGGAGCACGCTGCTGAGCATGCTCGTCGAGTGCGCGCTGGAGGTTCTCCAGTCGAGTGCGCTCAGCCAAGTTGGCCAGGCGTGCCGCCTGCAAGGCCTGGGCCTCAGGGGTTTCTCCAACGATGGGAGTGTGAAGTGCATCCATGTTCCGGCGGTGAAGTTCCTCCCTCCTCTGCGAAGAGAGGGGTTCGGGTCGGTACTCTTCGTGGACACGCGACGGATCACCGCCACCATCGCCTCCGTCCTCGCGGGTGAAGCCAGGAGGACTACGTGGTCCATTGACCATCAAAAGTTCCGCCACGGGGTCGCTGCTATCGCACTCGGATGCAGTCTCTACGGAGCCAGTCGAATAGGTCGTAGGGAGTTTCGTCGGGCTCGATTGCCGCGGCCTGGAGGGTGGACGATTGGCGAGCCACCGCATGCCTCACCCACCGCTGAAGCCTCGACCGACCCGAACGTTTGCCCCGGAGGGCTGTAGGGAGGGAGGTCGACACGGGAGCCGACCGATACTGAGTCAACGACTGCGGTAGGAGGATGCCACGGACGCACACGCGAAAGTGCGTTGCCCCACGGACGGGGAGCGCCTCGACGTCGAGTGGTGCTTCCTGGATCCAAGCGGAGTCGTCGGCGATGAATACGAGCGCACCGAGACGGATCTCGTGGCCCTTGGCCAAACCTCCGCCTGAAACCATGTTGATGGGGATCGGAAAAATCACAACTTCTCCAACAAGTCGCTAAGACACCTGCCCCACGGTGGGCGCCAACTGTCATGGTTCTAAGTCTGACAGTAGAATGGGGGTTAGGAATGTAGAGGCAAGATCTTAGCTATGGAGGAGTTGTACATGCGAGTTTTACGAGTTCAGGCCCTTCTCGGAGGAAGTAACAGCCCTACGTCTCGGAGCCCAGAGGCGGTCGATTGGATTGTATGCATGTGTGTTACAGGGAGTGCGAACCTTTGTCCCTCAGGAGGGGTGGCTTATATAGAGTTCGCCAGACCCCTCCCGCCCTCAATTACAAGGGGTTTAAGGTACATAAAGACGAGGACGTTACTGGTAACACTTGCAATAAGGATACATAATGACCATTAAAGCTATGACTTAATTCCTGACCGTTGCAGAGTGAAGTGGCTCTAGATCTTCTGGTAGTCGAGTGATTGCCCATACGGTCGAGTGTCTTCAAGACTGTCGAGTGGAACATAACTTCATGGTCGAGTGGATGATGATTTTTCTTTGAATGCTTCTGGTTCTTTTTAGAGATGTCCTTGGGGAGGGTATCTTGGACAGATCCATGACCCTACCCTAGGTACATAGCTTCATCAGCTCCGAACAAGCAAAAGAAGAACAAGGAAATCTTTTTGGATTTTCTTTTTAGTACAACTACTAAGCATGCATAGAAAGTAAATTAACTACAACTAATTTTTTTTGGTTTTTCTAAAATTTTCAAACACACAAGAAGAAAGCAAAAAAAATCTAAGCATGGATGATAGAACGAAAAAGTGAGAACACCGACGAATGAAATAAGTAGACATTAATGTAAAGTCAGTGGAAACACGTACTCCCCCAAGCTTAGGATTTTGGCCAAACTTGGTAGTCGATCAGTTGCTTGGAGGGTAGTAGGGATCCTGAGGAGCGGGCATCCATTCATCCCACTGCGGAGGTGCCTCGTGTGCTGCCTCAGCAACAGCCTGAGCATTCCAGTAGGTGATGATATCTACTGGCATAATCCTATATCCGCCCCTGGCAACAGAATCAAACAAAGCAGGAGTAGGCAATGGAATAACATCACAAGTCCTCACACTAAAAACCAGGTTATACGGAATAGGGATGTGAGGAGATTCGATATCAGTAAAATGGTGGTGATCCATGGCTGCACGGTCTAGGTAAACTTTGGTCAGAGGGAAATCATGAGGGCGTATCTCAACCTCGAAGTGAGCCGCCAAACGAGCAGCATAAATCCCACTATGTATTTCACCCTGTGATTTATTAAGATGGAGGCGACGAGCCACAATAGCTCCCAAGATATAGGTGTTGTCGCGCTCTAGTGCTTGGCGTAAAACAACAAAGTCTGGTGCACTAAGCGCACCTACTTTCTTTCTAGCAAGCAAGCACTTAGCAACAAATAAAGTAAAATAATGTACGCCAGGAAAGTGTATGCTAGCAGCCGTAGTGGCTGACACTCCTCTCTCATCACCCACTATCAGAGTGCGATAAAAATCCTCAAACCCAGCCGGCCTAGGCTCAGCCAAGATCCCATCAAACGGGATCAAGCATATGTCACAAAACTCAGTAAGTGGTATCTGATGGTTTTCAGCATATAAATCAAAGCTCACTTTAGGAGGATTATCTCTAGGCAAGAAAGTGAAGCTATGAATAAAGATGTTTGTGAGGATGTGGTGCTGGTCACACTCATCGGCGATGAAGTCAGTGAGGCCGGCATTAGCAATATATTGCATGAAGTCCTCAAGAATTCCAGCCTCTTGCAGGAACAGGGTGTGCGGCCATTCACACGGGCGTACTTCCGCCAACCTCTGAGGGTGGAGATCATTATCAGAAGACTCCCCAATAACACCCTTGGAGTGCTTCATAGAGCCAAACTTCCTGAAGATATTCATGTCCGCGTACAATTTTCTGAAAATAATTTTTTTTGAGTGACCAAAGTTTGTCAACAAAACTTTGTAAGATTGATAGCAACTACTCATAGGGATACATAGAGGCCATAGGAAGCATTCAAACTACTTAGAACACTAAGAATTCAACATGCAAGCACATCTACAGTATCACCAAGAGTAGCTAATTATTCAAAGTATAAACCACTAAAACAAAAACTAATTGGATAAATAGCAGACTCACATACCAAGCAAGAATCCCTCGAAACAGTTTCAGAAACAGAGCTTCGAGCAAAGAGATCGAAATCCGCGGGTTTGAGCTCAAGAACACGAGCGACAGAGAGAGAGAGAGAGAGAGAGAGAGAGAGAGAGAGAGAGCAATGGGGATTTTTTTCTGGAGGTAAGTGAGGGGCCCACGTGGAGACCACAACCCACCAGGGCATGCCTGGGGGTGCTGGCGCACCCACGTGAGTTGTGCCCACCTGGTGCACCTCCCTCTGATGTTATTTGCACCAAAAATTCTCAAATATTCAAAAAAAATCGTACTAAAATTTTAGGGCATTCGGAAAACTTTTATTTTTGGGTCATTTTTGTATTGCACGGGAAATTCATAAAACAGACAAAACTTGACATTTTATTTTATTTAACTAATAAAAACAGAAAACAAAAGGTAGGGACAGAAAGTAGTGCTTACTAAATTCATCAACTTCATACTGTTCAAAAATGATCCATTAATAAGGTTGATCAGGTCTTATTAACAACCACTTTCGATTAGCATGAAACCGAAGAACTTTCGTAAATCACTAAGTTACCTCAATGGGGATATGCATTTCCCCAACAATAAGTATTTCATATTTCTTTTTGACAATAGGTAGAGGTATTCGAAAACTTCCAATAGTGATTGTCGGAGATTTTGCAATAACATTAATACCATTCACTTGGAATTGTTTCTGCGGAAAGTGCACCATATGCTCATTACCATTAATATGAAAGGTGACCTTGCTTTTATTGCAATCAATAACAGCCCCTGCAGTATTCAAGAAGGGTCTACCAAGGATAATCGACATGTTGTCGTCCTCGGGCATCTCAAGTATAACAAAGTCATTCAAAATAGTAACATTAGCAACAACAACGGGCACATCTTCACAGGTACCGATAGGTATGGCAGTTGATTTGTCAGCCATTTGCAAAGATAATTCAGTAGGTGTGAGTTTATTCAAGTCAAGTCTTTTATATAAAGAGAAAGGCATAACACTAACACCAGCTCCTAAGTCACACAAAGCAGTTTTAACATACTTCTTTTTGATAGAGCAAGGTATAGTGTGTATTCCCGGATCTCCAAGTTTTTTGGATACTCCATCTTTAAAAGTGTAATTAGGAAGCATAGTGGAGATTTCAGCTTTCGGTATTTTTCTCTTATTTATGATGATGTATTTCAGATAGTTTACATAAGGAGGCATTTCCAAGATATCAGTCAAGCGAGTACGCAAAAAGACTGGCCTCAGCATTTCAGCAAAGCGTTCAAATTCTTCATCATCATTCTTTTTAGTTGACTTGGGTGGAAAATGCATAGGTTTTTGAACCCATGGTTCTCTTTCTTTACCGTGTTTCCTAGCCACAAAGTCTCTTCTGTCATCTATTTTATTTTTAGCTTGTGGGTTATCAAGATCAACAGATGGTTCTATCTCAACATCATTATCTGGTTCTTTATCATTGGTTGGTTGAGAGTCTTCATGAACCTCATCATTATCGTTTTCATTATCATTAGGTGAGTGTTCATTACCAGATTGAGTTTTAGCATCAGAGATAGAAATTTCATTATCATTATCAGGAGGTTTCTCTATTTCAGGTTCACTAGAGGCATGTAAAGTCCTATCATTTTTCTTTTTCTTCCTGGAAGGACTAGGTGCACTAGTGTTAGCTCCTTGTGAATCTTGTTCAACTCTTTTAGGGTGTCCCTCAGGATAAAGTGGTTCCTGAGTCATTTTACCTCCTCTAGTTGCAACTCTAACAGCAAAGTCATGCATATTATGATTCATTTCATCAAGCAATTCTCTTTGAGATTTGGCAACTTGTTCTAACTGAGTTTGAACCATAGAAGCATGCTTTCCAACACCTCTAACATCATTTGATATTCTAAATAAAGTCACTCAAGCGAGAAATCATATAAGAATTATATTTCTATTGTTTCATAACATTTGCATTGAAGTGATCTTGTTTTCTAATGTAGTTTTCAAACTCATAAAGGCATTGACTAGGATGCATATTGTGAGGATTATCACTATCATTAAACTCCATAAGAGAATTTACCTCTACCACCTTAGGCAGTGGTGGTGTATTAGGCCCATGTATTTCTTCAATAGGAGGTAAATTTTTAACATCCTCAGCTTTAATACCTTTTCCCTTCATAGATTTCTTTGCCTCTTGTAAATCTTCGGGATTGACATGTAATATACCCCTCTTCTTCAGAGTGGGTTTATGCGGTGGTTCAGGAATAGTCCAATCATCATAATTTTTCAATATGTTATTCAATAATTCTTCAGCTTGAGCAATAGTTCATTCCTTGAAAACACAACTAGCACAACTATCTAGGAAGTCCCTAGAAGCATCGGTTAGTCCATTATAGAAGATATCAAGTATTTTATTTTTCTTAAGAGGATGATCGGGCAAAGCATTAAGTAACTCGCAAAGCCTCCCCCAAGATTGTGGGAGACTCTCTTCTTTAGTTTGCACAAAGTTAAATATTTCCTGTAAGGCAACTTGTTTCATATGAGTAGGAAAGTATTTTTCAGAGAAGTAATAAATCATATCCAGGGGACTACGCACACAACCAGGAGCAAGAGTACTGTACCAAGCTTTAGCATCACCCTTTAATGAGAAAGGAAATAATTTGATAATAAAGTAATAGCGAGTTTTCTCATCATGAGTAAAAATGGTGGCTATGTCATTCAACTTAGTAAGATGTGCCACAACAGTTTCAGTTTCATAACCATGGAAAGGATCAGATTCAACCAGAGTAATTAGCTCCAGGTCGACAGAGAATTCATAATCCTTGTCATCAACAAATATAGATGAAGTAGCAAACTTTGGATCACATTTCATTCTAGCATTCAGAGATTTTTCTTTATACTTGTGTATTAATTTCTCTAGATCATCTCTATCATTGCAAGCAAGAATATCTCTAGTTGCTTCTTCACTCATAACATAACCTTCTGGTACCTTAGGCAATTCATATCTAGGAAGGCTAGTTCTAGTAGGTGTTTCAGGAGATTCAGTTTCAAGCTCATCATCAGATTCAACAACATCATGTTGTATAACTCTAGCAATTTGTTTATCAAGAAAGTCACCAAGTGGCACATCATCATTATCAAGCAAGGCACTAGCATCATTCATAGTAGAAGTAGCATCATCAATAACTTGCGACATATCAGAATTTATAACATGTGGTGGTGTTGCAAGTTTACTTATAATAGAAGGTGAACCTGAAGCAGAACTCGATGGCAGTTCCTTACCTCCCCTCGTCTTTGAGGGAAATATCTTAGTCTTAGAATCCTTCAGATTCTTCATAGTGATAATATGATAATAATCCCAAGTGACTCAACAAATATAGCTATGCTCCCCGGCAACGGCGCCAGAAAAAGGTCTTGATAACCCACAAGTATAGGGGATCGCAATAGTTTTCGAGGGTAGAGTATTCAACCCAAATTCATAGATTCGACACAAGGGGAGCTAAAGAATATTTGAAGGTATTAGCAGCTGAGTTGTCAATTCAACAACACCCGGAGATTAATTATCTGCAACAAAGTGATCAGTAGCAAAGTAGTTTGATAGTTTTGATAATAGTGACAGCAACAACGGTAACAGTAACAATGTTAGTAGTTATTTTGTAGCAAGTGTAACAGTGATGATAGCAGTAGTAACTTAGCAGAAACAATATGGGAAAATTCGTAGGCATTGGATCGGTGACTTGTTGGATGATATTCATCATGTGACAGTTATAACCTAGGGCAATACGACACTAGCTCCAGTTCGTCGACATAATGTCGGCATGTATTTCGTAAATATTCATACGTGCTTTATTAAAAGAACATGCATGACATCTTTTTTCCTACCCTCCCGTGGTAGCGGGGTCCATATTGGAAACTAAGGGATATTGAGGCCTCCTTTTAATAGAGAACCGGAACAAAGCATTAGCACATAGTGAATACGTGAACTCCTCAAACTACGGTCATCACCGAGAGTGGGCCCGATTCTTGTCACTCCGGGGTTGCCGGATCATAACACGTAGTAGGTGACTATAACTTGCAAGATCGGATCTAGAACATGGATATAACGATGATAACATAAACAGTTTAGATCTGAAATCATGGCACCCGGGCCCTTAAGCATGGCAAAGTCATAGCAACATCAATCTAAGAACATAGTGGATACTAAGGA
This sequence comes from Triticum aestivum, assembly GCF_018294505.1. Lineage (NCBI taxonomy): Eukaryota > Viridiplantae > Streptophyta > Magnoliopsida > Poales > Poaceae > Triticum > Triticum aestivum. Next base: position 158,786,801 of record NC_057809.1, read on the forward strand.
TCAAGCCCTAACAAAACTGACTCGATTACATGATGAATCTCATCCAATTCCTCACTGACCAGCGAGCCTATGAAGGAATTACTCACTCCCGGTGCGGAGCATCATGGAATTGGTGATGGAGAAGGGTTGGTGATGACGAAGAACGAAGATCCCCCTCTCCGGAGCCCAAAACGGACTCCGGATCTGCCCTCCCGGGGAAGAACAGGGCTTGGCGGTAGCTCCATCTCGTGGATCACGATAATTCTTTCTCCCTGTTTTTTCTAGAAATATGTGATTTTATAGTATCAGGGGGGTCGTCAGTGGGGCCACCAGGTGGGTACAACCCACCTGGGCACGCCAGGAGAGGGGGCACGCCCTAGTGGGTTGTGCCCACCCAGGGGCCCCTCTCTAGTGGGTCCTGGCTCCAGAAATTCTTATTATTGATATAAAAAATCCTCGCAAAGTTTCGTTCCATTTCGAGAACTTTTATTTCTACACAAAAATAGCACCATGGTAGTTCTGCTAAAAACAACGTCAGTCCGGGGTTAGTTTCATTCAAATCATGCAAATTAGTGTCCAAAACAAGAGGAAAAGCGTGAGAAAAAGTAGATATATTGGAGATGTATCAATCCCAATTGATGATATGGTGCCTCTATTGGCAAGTTTAATAGTAACATCTATTTCTGCTATCTCAGCAGGTGCTATGTCTTTCATGATTTCTTCATATAAAGTGTAAGGAATAGCACTCACACTAGCACCCATGTCACATAAACCATGATAACAGTGATCTCCTACTTTAACTGAAATAATAGGCATGCCAACCACTGGTCTATGTTTATCTGTTTTGTCAGGTTTAGCAATTCTAGCAGCTTCTTCACAGAAGTAAATAACATGCCCATCCATATCTTCTTCTAAGATATCTTTAACCATAGCAATACAAGGTTCAACTTTAATTTGTTCATCAGGTTTAGGTGTTCTAATATAACTTTTGTTAACCAGGGTTGAAACTTTAGCATGTTCCTTTATCCTTACAGGGAAAGGTGGTTTCTTAATATAAGTAGAGGGAACAACTGGATCAACATTATAAAGTATAGTTTCTTCTTTAACTGGCATTGGTTTTTTAATTTCTTCTTTAATAGGTGGGTGATATTTAAACCACTTCTCCTTAGGGAGTTCAACATGAGTAGCAAATGATTCACAAAAGGAGGCTACTATCTCAGAGTCAAGTCCGTATTTAGTGCTAAACTTTTGAAAAGCATCGGTATCCATATAAGATTTAACACAATCATATTTAATTTTAATACCTGACTCTTTACCTTCGTTGAGTTCCCAATTTTCAGAGTTGTGTTTAATTCTTTCCAAAAGATCCCACCGGAATTCAATAGTCTTCTTCATAAATGAACCAGCACAAGAAGTATCAAGCATGGTTTGATCATTACGAGAAAGCCGAGCATAAAAATTATGAATAATAATTTCTCTTGAGAGCTCATGTTTGGGGCATGAATATAACATTGACTTAAGCCTCCCCCAAGCTAGAGCGATACTTTCTCCTTCACGGGGCCAAACATTATATATATAATTCCGATCAGGATGAACTAGATGCATAGGATAATTTTTTTGGTGGAACTCCAATTTCAAACGATTCCAATTCCATGATCCAATATCATCACATAGCCTATACCATGCCAATGCTTTTCCCTTCAAAGATAAAGGGAAAAACTTTTTCATCACTTCATCCCTGGGTAAACCTGCAAGATTAAACAATCCACAATTTTTTTCCACATATATCAAGTGCATATCAGGATGTTCCGTTCCATCTCCTGCATAAGGATTAGCTAGCAGTTGTTCTATCATACCCGAAGGAATTTCATATTCAATATTTTCAGTAGGTGCAGTAGGTTGAGGCGTGGCTAATTGTGGTTCCGTATGAGGTGAAGATACCCCGAACAAACCCCTCAAAGGATTGTTTTCCATAGTAACAAGTGACAATACATTTCAGCACACTATATATATGTTTCCTTACCAAATTCCACTTACCAAAGGCGCTTCACTCCCCGGCAACGGCGCCAGAAAATAACCTTGATGACCAACAAATATAGGGGATCAATTGTAGCTCTTTTCGATAAGTAAGAGTGTCGAACCCAATGAGGAGCAGGAGGAAATGACAAGTAGTTTCCGTTAAGGTATTGTCTGCAAGTGCTGAAATTGTAAGTAGCGGAGTAGTTTGATAGCAAGATAATTTGTAACGAGCAAGTAACGATAATAGTAACAAAAGTGCAGCAAGGTAGCCCAATCCTTTTGAGGCAAAGGACGGGCCAAAATGGTCTCTTATGATAAGCAAAGTGTTCTTGAGGATACACAGGAATTTCATCTAGTCACTTTCATCATGTTGGTTAGATTTGTGTTCGCTACTTTGATAATTTGATATGTGGGTGGACCGGTGCTTAGGTTATGTTCTTACTTGAACAAACCTCCTACTTATGATTAACCCTCCCGCAAGCATCCACAACTACGAGAAAAGTATTAAGAATAAATTCTAACCATAGCATTAAACTTTTGGATCCAATCGGTCCCTTACGGAATAGCGCATAAACTGGGCTTTAAGCTTCTGTCACTCTCGCAACCCACCATCTAATTGCTACTCCAGAATGCATTCCCTTAGGCCCAAATATGGTGAACTGTCATGTAGTCGACGTTCACATGACACCACTAAGGGAATAACAACATACATACTATCAAAATATCGAACACATATCAAGTTCACATGATTACTTGCAACATGATTTCTCCCATGACCTCAAGAACAAAGGTAACTACTCACAAATAATAATCATGCCCAAGATCAAAGGGGTATTACATAGCATAACGGATCTGAACATATAATCTTCCACCAAATAAACCATATGGTAATAAACTACAAGATGTAATCAACACTACTAGTCACCCACAAGCACCAATCTATAGTTCCGGTAACAAGATTGATCACAAGAGATGAACTAGGGTTTGAGAGGAGATGGTGTTGTTGAATATGTTGATGAAGATTGCCCTCCCTAGGATGGGAGAGTTGTTGGTGATGATGATGATGATGATTTCCCCCTCCGGGAGGGAAGTTCCCTCGATGAAATCGCTCAGCCGGAGGGCAAAAGTGCTCCTGCCCAAGTTCCGCCTCAAGGCGGCGGCGCTCCATCCCGAAAGTCTCCTCCCCATTTTTTCTAGGTCAAAATCACTTATATACCAGAAGATGGGCACCGGAGGTGGGCCGAGGAGGCCACAACCCACCAGGGCGCGCCTGGGGGGCCTGGCGCGCCCCGGTGGGTTGTGCCCACCTGGTGGCCCCCCTCGGGTGGTTATTGGCTCCAATATTTCTTAAATATTGCATAAAAAATCTCCGTGAAGTTTCAGCTTATTTGGAGTTGTGCAAAATAGGTAGCCTGACGTAGCTTTTTTAGGTCCAGATTTCCACCTGCCGGAATTCTCCCTCTTGGTGTGTTCCTTGCAAATTATGAGAGAAAAGGCATTAGAATTACTCCAAAAAGCATTATTATGGATAAAAACATTATAAATAATAGTAAGAAAACATGATGCAAAATGGACGTATCATAAATGGTTTATTGAATCTCAATCGTAGTGATACACATATTCATAATATTGATGCCAAAATATGCAAAGTTAATAATGATAGTGCAACATATTTGTGACACTGCCGTTCAGGTCATGTTGGTGTAAAGCGCATGAAGGAACTCCATACAGATGGATTTTGGAATCACTTGAGTATGAATCATTTTATACTTGCGAACCATGCCTCATGGGCAAGATGACTAAAACTCCGTTCTCCGGAACAATGGAGCGAGCCACTAACTTATTGGGAATAATACATACCGATGTATGCGGTCCGATGAGTGTTGAGGCTCGCGGCGGGTATCGTTATTTTCTGACCTTCACAGAAGATTTGATCAGATATGGTTATATCTACATGATGAAACACAAGTCTGAAACATTTGAAAAGTTCAAAGAATTTCAGAGTGAAGTGGAGAATCATCGTAACAAGAAAATAAAGTTTCTACGATCTGATCGCGGAGGCAAATATTTGAGTTACGAGTTTGGCCTTCATTTAAAACAATGTGGAATAGTTTCACAACTCATGCCACCTGGAACACCACAGCTTAATGGTATGTCCGAACATCGTAACCGTAGTTTATTAGATATGGTGCGATCAATGATGTCTCTTACCAATTTACCACTATCGTTTTGGGGTTATGCATTAGAGACATCTGCATTCACGTTAAATAGGGCACCATCTAATTCCGTTGGGACGATATTGTATGAACTATGGTTTGGCACGAAACCTAAGCCGCAGTTTCTTAAAGTTTGGGGTTGCAACACTTATGTAAAAAGGATTCAGTCTGATAAGCTTGAACCCAAATCGGAGAAGTGTGTCTTCATAGGATACCCTAAGGAAACAATTGGGTACACCTTCTACCACATATCCGAAAGGAAAGATCTTTGTTGCCAAGAATGGAACATTTCTAGAGAAGGAGTTTCTGTCAAAAGAAGTGAGTGGGAGGAAAGTAAAACTTGATGAGGTAATTGTACCTTCTCTCGAATTGGAAAGTAGCTCATCGTAGAAAACCATTCCCGTGATGCCTACACCAGCTAGAGAGGAAGTAATGATAATGATCATGAAACTTTAGATCAAGTTACTATCGAACCTTGTAGGTTAACCAGAGCACGTTCCGCACCAGAGTGGTACGGTAATCTTGTCCTGGAAGTCATGTCATTAGACCATGACGAACCTACGAACTATGAGGAAGCGATGATAAGCCCAGATTCCGATAAATGGCTTGAGGCCATGAAATCTGAGATAGGATCCATGTATGAGAACAAAGTATGGACTTTGATTGACTTGCCCAATGATCAGTGAGCCATTGAGAATAAAAATGATCTTCAAGAGGAAGACGGACGCTGATAGTAGTGTTACTATCTAGAAACCTCACATTGTCGCAAAAGGTTTTTGACAAGTTCAAGGTGTTGACTGCGATGAGATTTTTTCACTCGTATCGATGCTTAAAGTCTATCTGAATCATGTTAGCAATTGTCACATTTTATGAAATCTGGCAAGTGGATGTCAAAACTGCATTCCTTAATGGATTTATTAAATAATCATTGTATATGATGCAACCAGAAGGTTTTCTCAATCCTAAATGTGCTAACAAAGTGTGCAAGCTCAAGCGATCCATCTATGGACTGGTGCAAGCATCTCGGAGTTGGAATATACGCTTTGATGAGTTGATCAAAGCATATAGTTTTATACATAGTTGCGGTGAAGCCTGTATTTACAAGAAAGTGAGTGGGAGCACTACAACCTTTCTGATAAGTATATGCACTACAAAAAAAGACACATCCGTGACATTTTGGGGCCGAACGAAATTTTTTTCTGTCATACATATGACACTTCTATGACGATAATTGTGACAAAACCCGGTATCATCATAGATGTGGTGGGCTCCTACTTCTATGACAAAAAATCATGACAGAAAATGGGATTTTCGTCCTGGGCGGGCCAGAGACGCAACTGCATGACATTCTTTGGGCCGTCCATGACGGAAAAAACCATGGTAGAAGCGAGGGGGAGGAAAATTTCGTGGAGTTCCCGGTTACGGTGGGAGGTCGGGGGCCGAGCGATGGGCGTTTCTCTCGTACATGTACGCGCGTGTGTGCGAGGCGTTGGCTCTAACTGAACCCGAGCGAGGCGTTGGGCTCTAACTGAACCCGAGCGATTGCACTGTAGGCTACGCGTTACTGAACCCGAGCGATCGATCGATGGCTGTTAAGTGAACCCGATCGAGCGATTCCTTCGCTACTGCTGCTAACTGAAG